>NC_134365.1:71975634-72020634 GCF_035582795.1 Mycteria americana
CAATGACTGAGCAACGTCGGTGGGATTTTGAGTTGTGAAAATGCTATTATAGCAGCTGTATTGATTTTGGGGTCCAATCCTACTCATCCTGAAGTAGAGTGATCCTCCTTCACCCAGCACTCAGAGTGAGATCAGTGGGACCAGTTGTCCAAATGGAAATTACTCACACGAGCAAGCGTTGCAAGGTGGCAACATTAAATCTATACAGCAGTGGCATTTCCTTGCTCTGGCTACTGAGCCAATGGATTTTGCACGCCTCTCAGCCTTACTATTCCAAGTAAGGGCTTAAGAAAGGAACTACTTGCAGAAATAAACAGTTGTGGAAGCAAGCTTTTTTTTTTTTTAATGAAAAAGTGCACCCATGTAAAACTAGCTATTGTGCTTGTAACAGATTATACAGAACACTGAGTGATAGAGTAATGTATCTTGTATCAGACTCAAGTCTGTGGCACAGTAGTCACCGAAGAGCATTATCAGAAGTAGAGCAAGATTGTTCAGAAGTTGAAGAATTAAAATAAAAAAAAGAAAGTCTGTTCAGCCAGCACATTTTGAAACCAAGGCGTGATGAAGGTGTTTTAGTGATGCTTTTTCTGGAAACATCAAGTTTAGGACATTTACTTAAATTATACTCTGAATTTATGTAAGAAATATTAATGTAAATTTTGTAACTTTTTCATTGACCTTCCATTAGCAGTTTCAAGTATTTTTCTAACACAGAAGAGAAAACCTGCTGGAAATTCAGGTGTTCAGTGTTCAAAGCTCAATTAAGGAGGCACCAACAAAAGTGAGAAACATTAGGGTTTTTTTTTTTTTCTTCATTTTGAGTTTAGTAATAAACTTTGATCTTGTAATCAGAACTTAGTGAATGGGTGCATACTGTTCCACTGAAATCCCTTGTCTTTGGTCTTAAGCAATAAACACTAATTTTAGCACTACCCCCTTACAGGATGTTTGGCAAATACATTACGACCCTTTTAAAACTTGGGTCAAGGGAACAACTCCCATGGAGCCCCACTGAAATCACTGGGAATTTGGACAATGGATTGAGCTACGTGTTGGATCAGGGCTGTGTAGGAATTGCACAAACTGAACGCACTCTCACAAATGGAGAATTTAAAAACCGTCCAATTTTGGCTGATCATAAAGAATATATCACAAACATAGCCCTCAAAATACTAGTAGTATTAGAGAAATTAATTTCTTTGCCAATATTAATTTTTTAATATTGCAGCTGGTAGAGATTTTATTCAGCTCCTAAAAGGTTAAATTTTAAGTGGCAAAAAGAAGAAGAGAAAGAATAAAAAGCCCATCTGGCCTTAAAAAAAAAGTGTACCAATTTTTAACCCAGATTTGAAAACTGCCAAGTTATAATAAACACCTGAAAACCTGGGTTTATAATGGAAACTGCAAGTGACCCCTTGTTGCAATGAAGCCTGCACAATAACAATTTACAGAGCAGCTGAAAGTCATTCATAACCAACTGAATAAACTGACTCTAAAGAAGGAGAAGCAACAGCATTGGTGAGAATGCGGTTCAAAGTCTAACGTAGTAACTGGCAAGATTTTCATAGGAAAAAAATTAAAATGTTGCCAGTTTTCTAAATGTTTTTTTCAGGCATATTGCAATCTCCTGCCACTCCTCCCCTTCCCTCCCTTTGCGGATATCAAAATAGAGGCAGCTTGTTCTTTCTAAGGCTAAATTCCACAAACTACAGTTCCAGTCTCAACAAAGTAATCAGTGTAATGGTACGAGGGCCACACCTACACGGCCTGGCCAGTCTGGAGACTAGCATCTAGTTTCTCTTTTACAATTTCTTATATCCTTTGTCATGCCGAGAATTCTCTGCACATACTCTTTGAAAAACAAAACAAAAGGGCATCCATAAATAAAAAGTGGATCACTTGTGTTCAAACCCTCCCGGTCAAGTCCTAAACAGGAGACATAAGAGTATAAGGAGAAAAAAGCATATAGCAGGGAACTTAAAATGCAGTGTGGCTCATTGTCTCTACGGAAACAACTTGGGATAAAGTTTGCCAAAGTACTTCAGAGGTTTAGGAGTTAATCCTATTTTCAAAGGTCAGTTAAGAAATTACAGGTCTGTCCATCCACTTCCAATGAAATCTAGGCTCTGGAGGTCAACAGGAATACACAGAGAATGTGGAGTTAAAAAGCTCGGTAAGTCTCTATGGGATCTGGTTCTAGTTTGTCCCTTATTTCCAAGGTGTGGCTTACTATTATAGAAGACTATTTCCAACTTGCATTTCTTTTAAATGCTGAAGGAATGGGCATGCACCTTAAGTATCTGTTTTGTCTCTAACTACGTGTCACCTTCAGCAACCTCCTTCCCAACAAACATTAAAAATTTCTGCCTTATTTTTGCTTCTCTCTGGGTCTTTCTGAACCCTACCAGCAAGTGGAGCCCTCAGATCTGAATTAAGCAGGCAACGAGTCCCCATCCTTCAGTAAATTCAGGCCATCTTCTGGGCAGGATCAAGACTGGTATCTGCAAGTTTCATGGGCTCCTTAGCTGAGAAAAGTTAACTACCAACACCCAATCTCAGAGTTTTACTAGAGATTAAGGGTTGGCGCACACAAGCCACCAGCTGGAACAGAGGTACCAAAATGTAGGCCTCTGACAGACAGAAAGGGAATTTGAGGAACTCCTTGGTGCCTAAGGTGTTGCAGTTGGGCTGCCTACGTCCCTCTGCAGGAGGGTGAACACAGAGTCCCTCCCTGTAGGACTTGGTAGGAGCACTGAAACTCACACCTCCATTTGTGCCCTCTGCAGAAAGGAAACGGTGGGGTTACTTAACCCTAAGGACAAATGGGGGCCAAAGATGAGGATTATGCTTGGAAGTTGCTTTTATGAAATATCCTGCAAGGGGACTGTCTTGGCACCATCTTTAGGGATATAATGCCACCTACTGAATAGCCACTAGTGCAGCCTGGAGCTCCCAAGCTTTTCCCAGGGGATTTGCAGTTACCTACTGATCCAAGCCTGACCCTGTCTAACATATGAATTATGAGAAGATCAGAGCCCTAGAAAGTGGGATGGCTTTAGGCTATTTGCCAATAATTAGCTATGTTTATTGATTCATTTCTGAAAATTACCATTTTTATGGGCACCTGATACCCTAGTAGAGAAATAGCTATGCCTAATTTTCATCTTATTGTAGGGGGGACTCTATGACAACTGTTTTGAAAAGTATCCTATCCATCACCATGCACGATTCCTCCCACGGACTCAGATACTTCATGAGGAGTCAACAACAAGATTCTCTGGTAAGAGAGCACAGAGAGTATGAAGAACTCAGAACTAGAAAATCCTAAGGTAACAGTTAAGAACAAGTGGGATTTATACAAGATTGATCTATCTCCTTGTAGAAATGTGTTGTAGCATAGTTCTGAAGTAAGAACACACACTATTAGTACAACCAAGGAACAAGGTCTCATTCAGTTACTAAACATCCCATTTCTTCAGTTTCAGGACTGATATAAGATAGTGTCTTCAAACCCTACAATCAGTACAAAACCATGTTTTTGTTTTCCCCCTCCCCACGGTGTGCTTACCTAAGTATGCAAGTCATTCACAAAGAAAGATTAATTCAGCACTGCGAAATCCTTGCGAGAAAGAAGGATTCACCTCATCTCAGAAAGAGAAAGCTGAAATACTGACATTGCAACTTTCAACAGGGCCTATCCACTTTGGGTATCTAACATTTCACAATTCCCTTTTAAATATTTGGTATCTCATGGTTCTTTATATGCTGAAAGCACAGTTCCCATTCATTTCAGGTGGGAGTATTTGGTACCTTTGCCAACCTGACCCCAGGTGCCTTACATTAGGAATTCACAAACAAAGAGCACACAGTTAGTAACTGTAAAAAGGGATAAAAGGGATAGAATCCTATTTATTTTTCAACTGTAAAAACTGAATACTTTGACTAGAAGACTACCCTTGCTTTTCTTTCTGTGATACCTTGTGTTAATCACCTTACATCTCTTATAAAGGATGAGGTATGGATCCTGTAGATGCTAGCCTTTTCCACCATATAGTTCAAATTTTTTCCTAAGGTAGCTTTTTCTCATGCAGTGAATGAGGCAGGTGACTGTGTTATTAAAAGCAGTATCATGATTTGTATTCATAAGGGAAGTGAATTGAAGTTGTATGTAAATGTAATAATACTGGTATTTCCTGCATGGAATACCAGTATACTTGGCTTTTCATCACAAATATTTTTAATGTAGCTCCTCAATTGAAAAAAAAAAAAAGGATAAAATAAAAAAAGTCTAAAATAGAGAATCACATGGACTTTAAGATTGCTTAAAGCAACCTTGAGTCCCTGGACCGTAGACCAGAACAGTGCTAGTGCCTCTGGCAGTTACATAGCCAGCAACGTGATGCCCACTTTCCTGATAGTTCCACTTGTTGAAAACAACGTGGGACTCCTAAATTTTGTTTGTACCATTATCTTCCTTACATTTTCTTTCATGTAGTCCTTTTCTGCTCCTCTTTGACTGCTATCTTCTGCCTTAGCTCACCTAGCTGTCTCTTGGTGCTGATTTGCTATTTCACTTTCATGTCCCGCAGCTGTTCTCTCCCTTTTATTTTATTTTCTCCCCCTGAAACGCTGAGCTAAGGGGCACAGTGGAGCTTTGAAGCCCCTCCTCTAAGAGCTTCCGGGGTGCCTAGGTGGGGATAGGTGAGAAACACCGAGAGTTTGCTTTCGGGCCATGGGCATGGCCACAGGGCAGCCCAGGCAGACAGGAGGAGGAAGAACAGGGAAAGGATTAGAGCATTTAAGTGGCAGCTGAATCTTGGGAAAATATAAAAGTTAAGCTCTGAAGTCTCTACTGATGCATATGAACCAGAATCCCTGGGAGGCTCTTAACTCTGCCAAATTTGGGCAGCTTTTCACAGGGATATAAGAATTCATATCCCTAGCATGAGGGTGATTTTTTTACATGACCTTTTATATCCCACTCAAAAGAAAGGAGACAGCAGACATTCACACTCAGGATTTCTTTTTTTTTAAACAATGGACAAATCAACATGTTTTTCTCCTAGTTCTTTGTTCTCAGAAATAGCTGAGCAGTTTTAACTGAAACTCAGAAAACAAAAGGGGAGCAAGGGAAGCCTGAGGCAGACTTCTGCTGTAGAAAATTTCAGTGCAGATTCTGAGAGTCTGGCAAAACTAGAAACAACTGAAAACAGGACTTTATAATAGAGTGCATTAGGTGCCTTTAAATTATAGACACCCAGAAACTGGTGTGTAGAGCTGCGGCTGTTTCATTGTCTCCAGCCTTGAATTGGTGATCCCAAATAAGTGTCTCGACTTTGTAGGAGATCTGCTGGGTTCACAACATTTTTTTGAAAGTGAGGCTGCTAACTAAGGCACTTAGATATGAATTCATGTGTCGATTTTAGGCACACATTAAAAAAAAAAAAAAAAAATCGGGGATATGCACATTTAGCTAAGGACCCAAGCTAGGGAGCCATCTTTCTGCTGAACCACCACCACTACGGCCTTTAGCAACCAAGTACGCATCTGCAAGACTTCCCGTTCGCTAATGCCCACACCTTTGAGCGGCACGTGAGGGTTTTGTGCTTACGATCAGCATCCATTTTTCTGGACGCAGATTGTGGAGCATGCCCCTGCCACAGAATTTTAGAAGGTTTGTCTCCATTCAGACTTCTGAGAAGTGTACGTCTCTGGGTCCCATGGCACGATATATCAGAAAAACCTTCAGAAACCTGGGAGTTCACTGTCAGTCACATGTGAAGTTTGTGAAGCTACTCTGGAATTTTAAATGCCTTTTGCTCGGGAACAAATGGGGTGGGTAAAACCGTGGAGTGATAATCAGAATAAGGTCACCGTATAAAGATCTGCTTGGAACATGAAATTTTAAGGAGAGCCTGTACGTGTTTGTTTGAAGAAGGGCTTCAGAGTAAGAGGTGGACAAAATGTGGATTAAGGCCCACGTAAGGAAAAGGCTGTAATTCTAATATTAATTAGTTTCTGCATAATTAAATATTTCTCATTTTGAACAGTGGCTGTGAGCTCCCTCTGTCCTTGGCAAAGTTTGAAGTCTAATTTTATGGCTTTGACTCTTCTCTGGTGCACTGCAAGTATATATTAAGCAGTTTTCTTTTTTTTGTTTGGTTTTTTTTTTACTTTCCTCGATGTGAATGGTACTCTGAAAGAGAGGCTAGTTATTTTGTTTATTGCAGGATGTTGGATGATGATTAGAGAAACAATTAATGCCTTTCATCACTAAAATATATGAAAGCAAAGAGTTGAAAACACTAGGAAACGTCCACCTTTCTTAGACTTTGATGTTTGGCATCTTGGCAGTCTGATACCAGTTTTGTGACTGTAGGTTATTAACAAAATTGGATTATTTCCAGAAGTTTATGAAAGCTGATACATTTTCAATTGTCTAGACTTTGCTAGGCAACCTTAGATTATGTTCTGACTGTGAAAGGTGGATTTTGTGTGTCAACTATGCCATGCCTAGATATGAAATATGTGTAGCTATGTTAATTTGTTGAACCTGAGGTAGACTGACCTGTGAGATAGTAATCTGGGCTTTGCACCCACTTTTATTCAGTGTCATACACAAATCAGTGGTACAACTCCAGTGACATCCAGCTCTTTCTCCCTATTATATGTAATCTTAGTGAGTGTTTGAGACAAGTGTGTGGAAGGCAGCAAAATAGTGAAGATTCAGCCCGGACAAGAGTGACAGTGGTGAGAGTAAGGCTGGAAGAAAGAAACAGAAGGTGTGTTAAGAAACCACCCAGAATCGGGGAGTCCAAGTTGTGCTTCTTTTAGTCTGGACTTCACAAAATGCCTTTGAGAGATCCTTGAAATATGCTTCTCACAGGATCTGGATTTGAACATTGTACCGTTTTTCTTGGATCCTAGGAACACTGAAAAACTTCGACCCGATGACCATCTCTAGCCAAAAGGTTTTCTTCTGTCTTCCATAGCTAAAAGGTGGCAGTTGTCTAAGACCTGCTGTAGGCATCTGCACCTTTTCCACTTTGAGACTTAGATGTATGCCAAATATGTATGACCTACACCTTAAAATGATTCAAACACTGATTCTAGTGCAGACTGTGACTGTCTGTAGGATGTTATAACATACCTCTGCTCTTTGCAAGACGCTTGCTGTTCAAAACTGAGTGAAAGTTATTGAAAATTATTTCAGCTGGTCCTTTTCACAGGCTATTTTTTAGGTATCTGTGTATTACCATAGATATCATCTGCAGAGATGCATAAATGATCGAGCTTTTCTCTTAATAGAAAGGAAATGGTGATAGGGGGTTTCCATGAAGATTCTTTGATTTCAGAATTTATTCTTCCTGAGGTCCAAAGTAGCCCAAATTTAACTTTCAGAACATGCTGCAGAGTTATTTTTTGCTGAGCTTTTGCTGAGGGTTGAAGAGCATGAGGCAAGCTGGGAATTTTTTTTGTGATTCTGGGTTGATTTGATTTATGTGGGCAGGGAGTTATTTGGACTGAGCAAGTAATTTTGTTTGTTATGAATATTTTTAATTAGTTATAAGCCCTCAAAACTTCGGGATAAAGACATTTTGTTTATACTTGGGAAAAAATGAATGAAATAGATTATATATTTAAGCCTTTTTTGTAATGATTTACTCTTCCTTGTAATTGTGTGTAGTGAACAGATTATCTTTTATTTTATGATTCAGTTTTTCTTTAAGTGCTTCTTCCCCTTTGCTGGCACATCAGAGAGAATCTGTTGAATTTAATTGGGCTCTCCTTAGGCTCATGATCTCGCTTGCCAGGCCAGTTTTATAAAATTCTCTTACCTTTTCGGAAAAATGAAATTATTTTTGGTTTTGGCTGAAGTAGTTCTGATCAGCCCTTCCAAATTCTGAGGGCTACTCCTTGGCACAGCAACCTCGTAGCTCTAAGAGACCCGACCCTTGGCAGGGAAGCTGGAAAGATCATATCCTGAGCGATGGATTTGGCATGCCCCGTGGAATCTCACATTCCCCAGAAATTTCAGATTTGTGAAATACTGAATCAGTGGCTGCTTAGTGGAAAGTGATCACAAAGTGATCACAGTTAATTCTGACACTTTTTTTAAAAGAGGAAAACGCACAAATTAACAGAATGTATGAAGAATATGATGCTGTCCATCTGTTTCTTTTTGCCAACATGAGACTGTTCCCTACCAAGCATAATTCAGCACTCTGGTTTAATGAATCAATGATACATGTATCATGAATAAGTCTTATTGTCTCTTCCCCTTCCTCCATACAGTCAGCTTCTTCGCTTCTGCTCATCCCACTTAAACCATTTAAATCAAAACAAACATGAAAATATTTCCCTTTAATTAGTATTTGTATTTAGCTTGCCCTTCTTTCACCTTTCAGTTGTCATTAATGTGTATAAAGATAAAAACAGAATAAAAGTTAGTATTCGGGCTCATATGCTGACTTGTGCAATAGAGATATTGCTGGAAATGACTAACAGCCGCCTGGTGAAGTGGGTGTACGTAACATCCAGACTATAGGTGCTTATTTTTGTGTTTGTGTGTGCGTGGGGGCTTTCTGGAAGCAACTAAATGACTTGGGAACTAGAACTCCTAAATTGGGCTTTTTTTTGCAATTTTCTCACCCTACCTCTAATATAGGCAGAACCCAAACCTCAAATATCAGCATCCTTAAGCACTGGTAGCAGGGTGAGAAATTCAGATTGCTGCTTTGTCAGTTCAACCATTATAGAAATTTAATGTATTTTTAAATTATATCTATATTTGATATGTGACCTCAAACATTTAGGGCTTCTTTTTTGATTCTAGTTATTCTGTTCCTGGATTAGCTTTATTTCACCTTTGAAGACATCTGCGACTCAAATGTAAAAAGTCCCACAAATTGTCTGTGTGCAAAAAAATAGGCACAGGGCAGTTAAATCAGAGAGAACTAATTTGCAGAGAATCACATACGGAAATTTATTCAGGTAAGCTGGCAAGATTTTACAAGTAAACTTCCCGAGAATGGTTCTCTCAGGCTCTGTCCTTCAGGGTGAAATACTCGCATTTTAGGAAGCAGTTTAAAGAGATTCTGCTTTTTTTGGGTGGTGTTGGTGGAGGAAGAGAATATGAGAGTCCAAAAATAATGAATTTACAGTGTAAGCTTATTCAGAAAAGAGTCATCTGCAGTTCCATCATACTAAACTTTATTACGTGACATTGGGGAGCGGCTTGTATCCTTTGTCAGTTGCTGTAGATGGGTTGGGCATAAAGTTCAGGAAAGGCTTCAGCGTCTAAAATGTTGCCTCTTCCTTTTCAGCTCATTCAGATCAAAACTTTTTATTGCAAATGTGGTCGAGTTTTCTTCCCTGCATTCCCTGAGAATTTGGGAATTGTGGCTTTTGCTGTGCCCTCACAAGCAGGCTGGGCCAGAGCTGAGATGAGCCATATTGCACAGGGCTCAAATGTTTGAGTTTCAGCTAGTAGAGGTTTATTTATATTTGTGGGGTTTTTTTGGTTTTGGTTTTGTGTATTTTTTTTCCCCCCAAGCCATTTCCTAAATACCTCTGGATATTATAGAACCTGGATATAATCCTGGGGAGATCCTATTTTGGATTGTTTAATTCTCATTAAAACCCATGAAAAATATTAATGTGTGAACAAATATGCCATTACATCAAGTAGACACCTGTAGAAAGAATGTAAATATATGAACCCATGTATATCATGTAAAACTTAATCTGAAATCAGGGCAGATCCTGCTAATGAGAGAAATGCGTTTCCTCTTCCATTGAGAATAGGAACCTGATCTGACACATTTTCTTTTTTAAAAACACCAGGTTCAATTTATTTCCTGTGACAGAAGAGAAAGAGACTCCATCAAATCTATCAGAATGAGCCATTTTTAAGAGCACATTTAAGTAAATGGACTTCTGGATATTCTCTGAAAGTGAAATAACAAGGGTGGAGAGGAAAAAAGGGGGGGTGATGATTCTAAAAGCATCTTATTATAGTTTTAATTTAGATGGGCTTTGGTGCTAATGATTCATTAGGTTATGCCCTTTAAATGGTCTTGTCTTGAAAATGCCAACATTTTGAAGCAGACTTAAATATATTTCTCAGACATCAGATCTTGCACTTGTTATTAAGATGGGCTTTTTATTTTTTTTAATTTAAGAACATCTTGTAAATTATATATGCTGCAGAACTTTTGCAGTTTTGCTTTCTGCCTCTGGACTGACTGGGGGAGGTAGTAACACACTGAATTAATGTCTGTGTTTCATTACTTGGAGTAACGCTGTGGTGATGAGATATCTGCAAGGCTCGAAAAGATGAACACGAATTATCATTTCAAGTCCCAGCTACTTACAGAACACAGAGGAAAGCAAGAAACGACTGGTATATGCAGGACTTTGAGGGATATAGGGTAGAGGCTGATTGGTTACTATTATTTCCTGAATTTCTGGTGTTTGCGTGACAGCATAAGTTAGCATTTTTCCTTGTTGCGCTAATGTCAAGTCTTGTAGTGGTGCGAGGAAGGCGACTTAACGTGACTTGCTCCCCTGCCTTATCTTTCATATAGATTTTATATTTGTTGATGATTTTTTTCAGTATCCCTGCAGCCCGTGGGAGCTGTGGTCACAGGACAGAACTGCCCTATGCTGAGCACTGCACAAACCCAGAGCAGCCGTGGAGGCCGGCAAAGGGGAGACAAAGGGAAAACCGAAGGGAAAACATCTCTGCACGTGGTAGTTTAATATCGAAGCATTTGATTTTTTGGGTGCCTTGGGAAGAGTTTAAAAGAAGGAAGGTAACTGGCATGGCTTTGTGGGTGTTTGCAGAGAACTCCTTCAAAACCTATGATGTGCTATGAGAGAAAACATACACTGGCAATCTGGAAATGTGACAAGTGGCTTATAAAGAATGACATGGTGACCTGATGGTGAAAGAGAAATCGTAGAGTAGGGGAAAACAAGTATCTTGTGTCTGATGTAGTAGTGTCATGGTTTAACCCCAGCCGGCAACTAAGCCCCACACAGCCGCTCGCTCACTCCCCCCCGGTGGGATGGGGGAGAGAATCAGAAGAGTAAAAGTGAGAAAACTCCTGGGTTGAGATAAAGACAGTTTAATAGGTAAAGCAAAAGCCCCACACGCAAGCAAAGCAAAGCAAGGAATTCCTTCACTACTTCCCATGGGCAGGCAGGTTGCAGCCATCTCCAGGAAAGCAAGGCTCCACCACACGTAATAGTTACTTGGGAAGACAAATGCCATCACTCCAAATGTCCCCCCTTCCTTCTTCTTCCCCAGCTTTATATGCTGAGCATGACGCCATGTGGTATGGAATAGCCCTTTGGTCAGTTTGGATCAACTATCCTGGCTGTGTCCCCTCCCAGCTTCTTCTGCACCTGGCAGAGCACGGGAAGCTGAAAAGTCCTTGACTAGTGCAGCAACAGCTAAAACATCTCTGTATTATCAACACTGTCTTCAGCACAAATCCAAAACATAACCCCATACTAGCTACTGTAAAGAAAATTAACTCTATCCCAGCCAAAACCAGCACAAGTAGAAAGGAGGAACCAGAGAGCACAGTGAGAGAAATTACATGGGCCCATGCTAAAACAGGGGACTTCAGATAATGGATTTCACAGCAGTGTTTTGCATGAATATAAGGGGAATAAGGTTGCATAAGGTCAAGGCCAGAGGAAAGGCAGTTGCCGTAACTGTGAAGTAATTGGCATGAATGTATAGAAAAGTGGATCTCAGGACTTGGAAGGAGTTTAAACATGAGGGTCTAGAGCTCTACGTTGAAGCTGACAACCAAGTTATTGACCAGACTGACAGGACTGTGGTCGTGTTTGCAGTGATTGATTGCAAAGGGAGGTGTTGAGTCTGCAGTGGTGGTGAGACACCCACAAGAAGGAAACTGGCTCAGATCCTAACTCAGACAGGAGAAGAGGAGTCTGGAAAACAGAACTGTTGGATTCGGGTGACTACGTTTGTTTAGAGAGGAGATTACTTAGAGGGAGAGCTTGCCTTCACTGGAATAAAAAAAAATCTGGGGCGAAAGGTCATCTGGATATCGAGTGGAAAAAAATCTGACACTGAAAAGCTAAAACTTTATAAAAAATTTCAATAAAGGTTTGAATCTGGAAAAAGTCTAACAAGCTTAGACTGCTTTCTAAAAACACTTGCCATCATGATGGTCAGTTCTCTAAATTCTTTAACAATGATTGTAATTTAGGATATGATGTCTTAAGCGGCTCTTCAGGACTCTGGCTGTCCAGACCACCTGTGAAACTGAAAGCTTAAATGGTATTGATAAAAAATGAGACAGAGTAGAAAGTGCAAAAATCACTTCCCCCCGCCTTTTTTTTTGAAAATGGAAAAATGGAACACCTCAATGAACAGGAGGGATTAAAGAGAAAAGGATGTATTTATTTCAGGTGACAAATACAAAAATACAATTAAGTTGTGATGTTAAACATTAAGAGACTAGCTGAGATTATTAAAAACTAAGTCAAACTATACATGCCAGATGAAATTAAAAGTCATAATCATAGAACTTCATCCAAAAGTCTTTTCCAGAAGGGTATTATTGAGAGTCAGGGCTGATTTTCTTCACTGACAGGGAAGAAATTATTTAAATTTAACCTTTTCTTTTGATTATTATTTGTACATACTCCAAATGTATTCATAGCTTCACATAGCTTTTATACATCTCTGTTTCAGCATATGGATAACCTGTGAACTGATGACTGTGCGTTTGGTTTCAAGTTATTTCTATTTGGTTATGGCATAGGGGTGAATTTTTGTTGGACAGATGATTCCAAGCTTTAGAATTAAATTTTCAGTCAAAATTTTCATGATTAAAAATTCTGATTTTTCTCTGTGCTAATGTTTTATGAGCATTTATCCTTAAAATGTCTTGCTAAAGTCCTTGTAGAAAGAGTTTATAAGGACTGGCTTTGCTGTCAAAGACATGCTAAGGAAGTTCAAACAAAAGTTTCCAAATAGATTTATCCTTTACTTGTTCATCTTCTGCCCTTAGCATGACACTTACAAATCAGAAAGTACACATGAGTTAATGTCTTTTAGTTCTCTCTTTGGTAAAATATAATATTAGGGTTGAATGCTAGCAACTGCTAGCTTTTCCTTTTAATCTCTTAATGAATATCATACAATCCCTTCACTTTTCCTTCTCCTTTTTTCTCTACTGCTTTCCTTCCTTTGTACCCCCAAATCTTTTCCTCCCCCTATTTAGTCCTGTCCTTATTTGCAGTGTTACATTAGCACTGAGTAAGAATAGACGCAATAATGCTGTGAGGAGTAGGCCTTTCAGCTTGCTTCTGCAAATAATTATTCTTCTATGTGCCTAATTATTCCGCATGTAGTTCCATTTAAAGAGTAAATTTTGAAACTTCTGCAGTGCTTAGACTTTGGGAAACCTACCTTGAGAGGGTATTTAGGAGACTCAGTAGAGGATGGCCTTTTCAAAAGGTGGAGCAAAACTGGATGTAGCTAAAGATCAAACACTATTCTGCTGATTCAAAAGTACAGTAACCTTTAAAAAAACCCAACCCACATTAAAAACATCATCCGTAGGTTCACGCTGTGTTATGAGCGGTCTAGTTTCATTAAAGCAACAAGGTTGTTTCATTGACAATAAGCTCTCTCTTACGACATTAGTAGACGTCTTGCATTGTCTCTTGTTTTATTGGAGATCTTGCTATGAAATACAGGTATCTAATGTAAAACAATGAAGATGCTCCAAGTAGTCACGGGAGTGGTAACTGACTACCAGGGTGCTTTAGAGGTTTAGCTACAGTAAAACTTGGGGTTTTACTATATTAAACAGCTACAGTTACTTTACAGACCTCAGAAAATGCATGAAATGGCCTTTGCATTTATTTTACATTACTGGGAGCTGCATATTTGGAACTTTAGATATAATCATTGCATATGCTGTAATTGTAATGATTGCACAATATGGAATTGTGGAGTAACTAAACATCAGAAGCAAAGGAGTCTATTAACACGCTCCTCCAAATAAATTGACAGATTTCAGAAACTTAATAATGGAAGTTTGTTAGGGCCTTGGCTAGAGCTTATTTAAAGACTGGAGCCCCATAAGAGTACCAGTGCGACCACAGAGCTAGTGATCCAAGTTGTATGAGGGATCAGAGGGGAACTTCTCATCAGAAAGTGAATCTTTTGTGATCATCAAAGTGAGATTTTTTGAAAGCATAAAGTATTGACCTATTGTCACTGATTTCAGTGGGAATGGAGTTAGACTGCTTTTGAAAATGGAATCCATATTTTTAAATGTATTGAACAGCCGAGAATTAGTGCCGTTTCAGTAGTAGTGAACACTTGGCTTTTACATTTCCATAATGCCCCTGTCAAGTACAGCATGCAATCAAGTCATTGCTAAACAGTGGTTCCTAACATATGGCCAGTCTCGGGAGGTAACTCAAACATTAGCAATTAGCATGTTTTGTCACAATGTTATTTTCAGAGTGTACAGTTTAATTAAAATAGGTAGCAGTGAAACAGTCAGCTGTTTAAACATCAGAAAAATACCTCAGGATTTAAACTGGCTGAAGTTTATAATGGCATGCATTTTGACAAGTTTAGCTAGGAAACATTTTAGGATTGGTTAAGTTACTTAAAAACGTAAGTCCCTGTGACTTTGAATGAATTAACTAGAGGGATTTTTAAAAGTTACCCAGCTACCAAAAGTATTATTGCATAACCCAGTAGCTGGGTGTACCACTGTAGTCTACCATGTATGTTTAACCTATAGCAAAATGAATTCATTATCTTGTGATATTGCTAGGAGTTTATATTATTTTCTTGATCATTGAGAATTAATTGGTTCTGTGACTCAGCTACCTGATCTGGGAAACAGTCTGATTATGAGAAGCAGGGAATCTAAATCCATAGTTAGATAGTCAAATAAGTGGTCTGAGATTTTGATTTTGGTACCAAGAGGAACTGGACTTGAAGGAAGGTGAATGTCTCGGTAGTATAAGGTTTATGTCTGCACATAAAGTTCTACTTCATACATGGTATATAACCATAGATTTCTATGCATACACCTGTATAGCTATATATATGTAGGCATTTATGAATACAATTAATGAAACTTCATACATAGGAAAAAATCATAGGAATTTTAAGTTTACAGTGTTTTAGGGTTTTTTTTTGGGGGGGAGTGTTGGGGAGAGTATTCTCAGTGGACTAGGATTTCCGATATGAAATTTACCAGCAGTGTAAATAACTATTCCCAGCACAACATTAGACCTAGAATTTAATGTCATAACACAAGCGCTTCTCCCTTTTTTTTGTGGACATTTTATTTTCCCATACCATGAACTTCTAAGGCTTGATTTTTCAGAAAAGAAGAGCATCCACAGCTCCAGATGAAATCAGTGGGAGTACGGGGGCTTAGCATTTCTGAAAATTGGGCTCATTTCTGTTCATAAAGTAGTGGTTTCAAATAAATTTCTATACAGATATTTTTTAATAATTGGAGCAGATTAAATTAAGGTTTTTCAGAATGTCTCTGTTAGGCAGTTGTGAGCCTTTTAACAGAGGGAACAGAATCTGCTTGATATCTTCCCCATTTGAATTGCCACTTTCTTCCTCCCTATGCCTGATTATACAGCCATAAATTGAGTAAAAATTCCCATTTACCTAATTGGGTTATTGAGTGTCAAGCCTGTTTGCTAAAGATTGTAAAAGATGAGGGTAATATTTGCATTTAAAAAATCCTCTCTTGCCTTTCCCTTGCTTTTCCCTTCTGCATTTGACCATCACCATGAAACAAGGGAGAAGATATGAGCATCCTTCCCATTTTTTTACAAACAGTGAAAGTTTGACTGCATTTCCAAGAAGAAATTTTGCAAGGCTCGCCCGTGTCATGTGCTATTGCCCGTGTCTGTTGCTGGAACGAGAGCGTGGGTGAGGTTAAGGAGAGCCTGGGGTTGCTTGTTGCAGGATGGGGAACTGCTGCTGCCTGCTTTTCTCTGTCTGGGTGTCCCATCAAGGACAAGGGATGGATCAGCTTTCCCTGATAAGCTGTTCTTGGTTATTTGCACATCTTAAGCTGAACCACCACAGTAGCACGAAGAGTAGTTACCAAAATTAATAAAGGTGTGTCCTGAATGTTGCCTCACAGTTCCTTAGCTTTCGCTGCTTCCTTACAACTAACGGGAGCAATATTCTCAAGCACAGCTCAGCTGTGTCCCTGCAGTAAGGTTGGAGCAAGCCTATATCGCAGGAAACATGATTCTGCACACGTGTTTAGTTTTAATAGATGTACTTTTTAACCTGGAGATTTTATAGAGCTGCATATCTGTATTTTTATAACATCCACATGACCTTTGAGATAAAAAGAGGTCTTTCCTTTTAACTCCCAAGTTCACAACTGCTCTGGTAGCTCCTTCGATAAAACAGTGACGACCATGGTGTAAATGCTGAGATAGTTGCTATAGGTAGATAGATAGACTGAACTTTAAAAATTCGTCTCGTATCTGTCATCATACCCTACACCGGTAAGAGAATGCAATATTTAATATCATACTGTACTTCTTAAAATTCTTCAACTCAACCTTTTTTGCTATTATACTGTATTTTTTTAATTTGTTGAGTATAAGTGCCTCCATTTACATGTACATCAGGAGAGCCTCATTTGTCCCTGAAAGCTGGAGATGGGTGCTCCCACCGAAAGCTGCATTGCAGGATGACTCCTGCCCTTTGCTGCTCCTCAGCAGCCCAGGTCTCCCCATGGGCTGGGAGAAGATGCCAGGCGAGGGTGGTCCATGCTGTTGGGCACTGCGTCCACGTCACCGAACTGCAAGGAGGAGTGGTGGGAGCGCAGTGTGTGGTGGGAGGGTCGCACTAGGGACCTACTGGCACACCTATGTAAGGGAAATGTGTGCATGTGTGGGGGCAGTGCTGATAATTGTCTTTAAACTGGGAGAACAAACATTAAGAAAAGTTGCAGCTCCACTGGGCATCAACCTGAAGAGCTCTCAGCTGTGGTGGAGCTTCCAGACCAGCAGAGGAGAAGTCCTTCTGCAATTAGATACTGGGCAGCGCTGGTGAGCATGTGGGTTGGGAGACTGGGTGCTCTGCGCCTACTTTTAGCAAAATAATTTGAACTGGGTTTCCTGTTCTTCCCTTTATTTTGTCTCTTACTGTGACTAAGAGTGATTCTCTGGCTTTGTGTTTAAAAGTAATGTGATAGGAACACAGCAAACAAGAGGGAAGACCAGAGCAGACTTGGAGAATGAGATGCAAGCCATATTATACAGTCGTTCAGTTAAAACATACAATAAAGGACAAGAAAACAAAACATTTCTGCAAATGAGAGGAGTTACAGATACTGTAATTGGAGCTAAAATGTTCGCTTACATGTCTCTGACATGTACATGTTGTGATATGTACAATGCCTTGTGTTTTGGCTGCTGGTGATGACTGTGTCATCCAGCAGCTGACTGCATCCACCATTTTTGTGTATGTGTGTGCAGGGGATGCAGAAATTTCACAGTAGTTTTAGCCAACGTCCTTTCTGTCTTAATCCCTTCCATTTACATATCCCATCCAGCATAGTCAACTTGTGCTGCTTCTGATCTCAAATCCACTAGCTCAATATACGGTTGCTTCCTACAGAACTTGGCTTGCTCTTGGCCCTCTCCAAGGGCATTTTAGGGTAACCACATTCATACGGTGTTTCAACACAATGGCACTCTTTCTTTCCTACAGCCCCCTGATTACACTGTTTACTTAGGCTTGGATTTCCCCCCCAGTTTCAAGCTAGGGAAAACATTGTCATTGGAATATTATTTCTTGTATCATTGCAATGTAATTTATGACATTTGACCACTGTTCAAGACACCCCATGTAACCAACAAGAGGGAGACGAGAAGCTGAGAGATGAAGTGATTTGTCCGAGCTCATGGCACAGCTCAGTGGCAGAGATGAAGGTAGGAGCCGGGTCTCTTGAGACCCATTTGCATTTGTATTAGGAGTATACGCTTTAGTGCTACGTCTGCAAATGGTAGCTGTGGATGAGGCTAGTGCAACCATTGCTGTTGCTGGTATGAGCCTAGAAGTATTTCACTGGCCAGTGGGGAAAGTTGTCATTTCATTGCCATGCCACAGAACCCTGCTAGGAACTAAAGCAATTGCTAGCCAGCCAGGTATTGCCTTCTGTTTAATGCTACAGGTACAGTGTGGCCACTGCACAAAAGCAATAGCGAAACTGCTTACACTGAAAGGAGGTTAGACTAGATCATGTATTAGTTGCTGAATACGAGGAGCATACAGTATAGCCTGAATAACCTGAGTACTTTTGAACAATAGAAGAGGATTGTTATCTAGCTGTGTGATATCTAAAATTGTACATATTTGCCTCAAAATGGCCTGTGCATTTTATTAGTCTAAAAAACTAACTACCATGAAAGAAAAGTATCTTCTGTTGGATTGAATACATAGAAACACTTGGACTGTTAAACACTTGTACTATTACTAATTTATTTTTACTTAATATTTTAACCACATTTCAAGGTCTGGAGGGGAAATGGGTTTTTCCCCCTTGTTCAGGAGCATCCCTGACATAGTAAAGCAACATTTATATTGCCCATTCCTGCAAGTGTTTGTCAAAATAATTTCTTATAACACTCTTATAGAGGAAAAAAGATGCATGAAAAGTAACATCAAAGTGTTTTCAAATAGAATAAAAGTTTTATTTAAAATATATGCAAACAATAAAGCTGGCAAGAATGGTTCAGCCTTTATGATTTGCTTTAACAGTGATCAGTGAAAGAAAAAGAGCATAGCTCTTAAAAATAATCCTTGGGTTTTTCATGCAGTTTAGAGGGCTTAAAATATATCTTCCATAAAGACTCCATGACAAATCTGATATTACTTGTACATAGAGACGATAAGCCAAAATCTGCTTATATTAAGGTGAAAATGTGGACATTGACTTCAAATTGAGTTTTTCTTGATGGTCTTTATTGGGACTTGAATGAGCTGCTGTTTTAGCAGAGGCATTGTTGGCTCTTTTTAATGTGGACCCTTTTCCTGGTGTGCAGGAAAAGCTATTCCACTTAGAGGAGGACTTTAGTATTTCAAAATTTGACTTTTCTATTGAGTACGTTTAAATTTTTCATGGTAAGATTTGAAAGGGAGCATAAGGCCAGCGATGTGTCAGCCAGCCGTGCTGGTCCATCCAGGTTAGACTGATGGACTCTGGAAAAGGCATCTGGGTGAAGTTTTACAGCCAAAACTTTCACAGCTGAAAAAGGTTGATCAAGATCACCGCAGTATGTGGTAGACAGCAAAAGCTTACATGTATTCAAAAATCGATTAGAGCAATTCATGGAAAGAAAGTTCACTCCATCTATGAATTGTGGAGACACCATATGTGTGGAAAGTGGGAGCTGGGGCTCTGTATCTAGGAAATATCACAGTTTCTTTCTGCTTGACAGACTACTGGTGGACATGGGATACTGGACCAGATGGATATGGCCTGATATGGCCTTTCTTACACTTTTATGAAACATGTATACTTTGCAATAGGTGTTACAATCTGCCAGTGTGAGCGTATGTAGGGCATGGAGGGCAGGAAGCTCACAAAAATTAAAACATCTCATATAGACACCTTTGGAATGAATAACCCTTAGATTAAAATAATGAATCACTTCTTATGTTCCCTTATATTTCACTGAAAAACATGCACAAAACGTTCAAGTTAAACCTTTCAGTTCAGGTGGATTCCTTCATTTTTGGGGACTGATGGCACACCGTAAAATACCGTTATTCACATGGTTTTCTTTGCCCTAGAGCTGTGGTGCCAAACAGCTGAAGGTGCAGAGGGACCAGGAAGGTGAAAAAGGCCATCAGGAAAACTGTTTTTCCAGCAATGGGGCTTTGCCAAGGAAAGCTGATGGCTTCCATCAGGTCTTTGCTGTGAAAACGGACTGTCAGCAAAACATTTCCATTTTGCCACACTGTTCCAATCATATCTGCTGTAAGTGACCTTTTGGGTGGTTAACTTCAAAAAGCCAGAAATGTGCTGTGGAGATGAGGGCATGCAATGTGTCCTGATGAAATTGGACGGGGCAGTGAGGGGAGTCACTTCCAGTTTGTTCTTCTAAGATTCAGCTTTGGCATCAGCTTGCTGAAAAGGCAGGCATTACTGTACGGCTTAATATATATGTGCCTGTACTGTACCAAAATCGTGGCGCTTGGCTTCCTTATGTTTCTCAGTTGCAAGAATTTACAGCGTTTAGTATAGATGTATGATACTGGATGAAAAAACTCAACCTCCCGCTTTCCTGTGTACTTACATTTCTGTAAATATATAAAAATGAAAAAATTAAATATATTTTTACAGAGGTGAACAACTGGAAAAACACAGGTACTGACAAAACCCAAGCCATTTCACAAAGCAACTGTCATGGATTTTAAAGGATAGTGCTATGCTCACTGGTGGTTATGGCCGTAGTCCTGCCAACACTTACTCTCCCATATTTTATCATAAGTCATATCAGTTGTTAGGTTGTTGGTTTTTATTTTCTTTTTTTTTTTTTTTCAATTGGTATAAGCACAGTCTGAGCTACTTTATCTTGGAGAGAAGAGTATTCAGATGTGATGTTCTGAGTGAACATAATTTTGGATGAAGTTCACTTTATTTTATTTTGTTTTATTTACTTTTCTTGGGACACATCCAGATCTGGTGAGTTATTAAAGAACAGGGTTATATCCACAGCTTCTCAAATAAGTAGCAAATCATCTAAGACAGGTGAATTAATATGACAAAATTCCGATGGGTCGCAATGTAAATTAGATAAAAGGATCTTGCTGTAGACATGTAGCTCCTTGACACATTACCTAACCCAGGAAAAGGAATCCTACCTCCCTTGCTTTCTCCTCTTTCCCCCTTTGTGAAACAGCAGTATAATGCACGTTGTCTGAGCCACCAGGTTGGAGTGGTCACTTTTAATTTGCTTTAAGGCTTAGCTTTCAAAGCCCAGAGCTGTGTCACAGCTAGTGGTGCACTCTTGCCATAATGTACAGAGAGATTTTGTCGAGATCAGATGGGAATGGCAATAATAGCAAATAAAAATCTAAATTAAGGAAGAGAGAGTAAATAAATTTTTAATCATACAAAATTTAATACTTATGTTAAGGAAAAGAATATTAAAAGTCATTTTATAGAGAGTGAATTTATATTGGAGCTGATTTTAAAGTTGTGCAGCTTTGAGTGATATGATAATCATGTATTTTTCTCCCCCCTCAGCTGTACTAGGGGATTGAAATTTATATACTCAATAACTAGAAAAGAATCATAAAGGATCAGGCTGGAGGAATCTGTCTCACTCCATTTTTTCCTGTCACTCCCATAGCGATTTTAATATTTTTCTTATATCTCTGCTTATTTTCAGTGCCAAACATTGTTTTCAAATACAGTTGGCTTGGAAATGAGTACTTGAAGCTGCAAGCTTGTCGGCAAACTACCATGATTTCCAGGTACTACAATGAAATCTTTAGCTATAAAAAAATATAAAATAAAAATAGGATGCCAGAGTCTCCTGTCAGCTGTAAAGGCAACTAAATAGTCTTCTTGTGTGCTTTAATATTTTTAACTATTTTAAGCATTTGACTCTTGCTTTTTTTGTCTTGGTGCTAAGGGAAAATGGATTTGCAAAAGCTAACATAACAGCACATTTATTTCTTTCACCCTTTTCAGATAGGAATTAAAGACAGGATAGTCTATTGAATAGACTGCCAGACTGAGAGTCAGAAAATAAGTCTTATATTATCAATTCATTGAGAAAGTCTATTTGCTTTCCTATGCCTCAGTTTCCCATCTGTAAAATGTAGATAATGTAATTTATCATCCTGTGCAACGTGCTTTGCGGTCTAGAGCTGCAAGATAGAGTGAAGTATTATGATGAAATATTTTGGGCAAAATACTGATGAGTTTTAATGATTTAATTTCTTGCTTGTTAATTTTTTCATACTTGACTTTTGATGTACAAGCTGCTCTCCAATATTTTCTGCGAGCTGTGGCTAGAGGTAGCTGATGTATTGAGCTCCACACAGAAAATGAGGTGGGTTTTATGTAAAAGCATTAAAGCCAAATGGTTACAGAGTTTCATCTGAAAGTGTTAATGAACCATCTTCATCCACCCACAGCAAAGGCAGGAAGGTAAATAGAGAGTATCGATGTATTTTCAGAATTAGTTTGGAATAAGTGGAGACACGTTCCTTCCTATTAAAAAATGAGATAACTGGGGGAACAGAAAGATATAATGTCCCTTTCCAGTAGTAAATGCCTCCTATCTTTTTTTTCAAAAATCTTGGATTTATGGGCACCTCCCCACATTTTCCATGCCCTTCTGCTTGATGTCTTATGATGGCACATGTTCAGTGTGGGCATTTGCTTGAATGGGAGAAGTTTTTACCTTTGTCATGGTGATGGACATCTCTAAAGAGTCTGGAAGATTATGAGAGCAAAGGCCAAAAAATAAAAAAGCTTCATGCTATTGCTCATGCACTAACCACATATACAGTCTCCAAGAAATTTACCCCAATTCAGTTTCAGATAGCTCACAACAGCAACTATTTACCTGTGTCTTTATCTGTCTCTCATTTTTGTTGCCTGACCTACACATTTAGAAGAAAATAGGGGTGAAGGTGAAGCTACAGCAGCCTAGGTGAAGCTGGTATAGCTAGTCCATGGGCTACTGTTGGTTTGTGAAATGACGTGGATGGTATTTGCTATCAGAGTTTCAACAACTAATTCATTGCCAGTGGATGCTTTTGCTGTTCTCAATTTTCTGAATGACTATTCTCCTTGGACACCCTTCAGAGTCAAGGAGCCCTGGAGCAGCCACCAAAGGGTGAGCACCAGGGTTGCACTCCTGCTCTGAACCAATCTCTGGGTACTGGGTCTAGAGATTGCCTGTGCACCCAGATTTATGTGATGTGAACTTCAGTATCAGTAATAATGATCTCTCTGTCCAGCATGTGCAATCCTAATATAATTTATGTGTATTGTAGGTATAAAAATATATGATAGAAAATACATAAGCTAAAAATGTGTTTATAGTCAAAAGCCACTTACTTTATAGGAAGCTAGAGCAGAGATGAGGAGGTACAAAATTCAGTCAGGATATTCTGTGCATCTCTAAATTCACAGGGGCTATGAGATCAAATATCTTAGCTTGAAGGACCCACAGATTTTCAGAAATAGGTATGGGCTCTTACTAGACACTCCCAATAGCTCTTTGTGAAGCAGTGTATGATGTCTGCATTGGAGACATTTGTCAAGAGGGTTACCCTGTGTCATCTTTGAGTAGCTGAGCGAATCAAAGCACAGGGACTGCGGGGTAGATTGAAGCCACCTTTGTGTTAGCTGGCAAAGGTGATAGGTTTGGAAGGACTGGATGCACTCCCTCTCCACCTCTGGGCTCTGAGATGTACCTGTTGTCACTAGGGCTTTGGTGTCTGTACCTTTTGCAGTAAAAGTGGATGGAGCTTTACTTAGGTGGGAAGTTTTCCATAATAACAAGTTGGCCACCCAGGTCTACCAGGTGGGCTAAGATGGAGAGCAGAGAGGGAAACAACTGAGGCTATTCATGAGGATATCTATGTAAAGTATTTAAATTTCTTTACCAATTGGAGAGAGCAGTGTCTAAGCTGGATGAATGAATGCATTGAGCTTAAGGGGAAAGCATAATGCTTTCCATACTTAATACTTTTAATAGAAGCAACAGATTTTGTACTTTGAAGACTTGCTTTCAGCAGTGTCTAAGCACAAGAGGCTTTAATCTTGTTAGATGTGGACTTGTCTGTTCTGCCTGTTGTTAAACAAGAAGCTCGAATATTTGGAGTTAAAAAGCTGAAGAAAGCTGAAAATCATAAATCCACTAAAGAGACTGAGAAATAATTTCTGAAAGACGGTCCCATGCTAGGTCAGTGGTTTCCACCTTTTGATGTCAAGTCTCACTGTCATTGCATCCTTCTCACCTTTTGACTTCTCCCTGAACATGTGCTGTTGCATCACCTTTTGGCCATCTAACCATTACTCAGGTGCCTCCAGGAATCACTGCCTGCTCTCTGGGGTTGCTGCCAACTCCTTCTCTCCCTTTTTCCTAACCCTAGGGTTAGGGTTACTTTCTCCTTGCATCTCCAGTGCTTTATGGCTCTTTTCTGAGATGGTCCTACAAGCAGAGATCTGGCACAATTTATTGGCTTGTACTTTGAACCTGGGTTGCGCCTGAGCCTCACTTGTTAGGAACTTGTATGTTAAAGCACTGCAGTATAAATGTTCTGTTTAGGTAGTATGTTTGAATGTATGAAACAACACAAAAGTTGAAAACCTATGATACAAGGAGTAACAAAAGATTTATTATGTTACAGGCTTGTTTAAAAGCTGTAGGGTTCATAGTACAATTTATTGTGTGTTTCAGGATGTACTGTTTTTCTACATGCATTCAGTTTTGTTCTGCTGAGACACAATTTGTCTTCTCTGTGAGCTGACTGCATGCTATTAATACCTGCTCACCAGGATTTTCATAGGCTAACATTAAGGTTTTAGCTCGGTGTAGCTTCTCTTTTGTAACATATTTCCCCTGCACCCCCCAAGCTCTGGCCTCTCCCTTAGGAAAGAATGATGCTGAGGTATGGGAAGAACAAGTGTGTAGTAGTTAAGATATTTGTCTTCACATCTCCTAACTGTTACATAATCAAATCTGATATTTTTAGAGGAGAGCTTGCTAGTTGCTGTCAATAATGTCAGGATAATAGGAGGTGGTGAGTAAGTAAGTAGTAGCAGTAGCAGGATGTAAGTAAGGAGTAGTAGCAATCCATACCCCAAAGAGCTCATAGGTACAAAAGTAGGAAGTGTATTTTACTATTGCCTTGCAGTCTCCCTTTTCACTGAGTTAGCACGAGCAGGGAGAAACCTGGGAGTGCTAACATTGCTATGAGTTCTGTAAACAAGAAAATATTTTTTTTTTCCTCCTTGAGAAAGAAGTGGTTCTCACACTGCTGCTTGTGCAGCAGATTGCAAAAACAATTCCCTTTCACTGGGCATGAAGAATCCACCCTCCACACTGAACTTCCTCTCAAGGTTACTCCTTGAATCAAGGACTCCTCTTGTCTTGTCCTCGACAGAGACATAGTC
The DNA here is from genome assembly GCF_035582795.1 of Mycteria americana. Lineage (NCBI taxonomy): Eukaryota > Metazoa > Chordata > Aves > Ciconiiformes > Ciconiidae > Mycteria > Mycteria americana. The sequence continues at coordinate 72,000,852 of NC_134365.1, forward strand.
ATCACATGTTACTATATCATAAGTATAGGGTTAGGAAAAAAATATTCTTGTTTAACAACAGGCAGAACGGACAAGTCCACCTCTAACAAGATTAAAGCCTCCTGTGCTTAGATACTGTTGAAAACAAGCCTTCAAAGACCTCTTCTTTTTTCTCCCCCAAGGGCATTGACTACTCCCAGTCAACTCCCTATCTGTCGGCAGTTTACTGCAGGGCTTCTGGTAAGAGCGAACCTTGAAAGAGCTTTTGGACGAGCAGAAGTGACTAAAGCTCACTGGGAAATGCCTGTGTTTGTGCCGTGGTCTCTGCTGCCTCAGCCATACCAGGACAGGATCTGCAAACAGCAGAGCCCAGAGGAAAAGCTAGAGCGAAGTGAACCAGGCCATGCTACCTCTGCACCACGCGGGGTGGCGGGGCTGGCTGCAGTAGCATGCCAGACTGACTCAGTGGGAAGCACTCTGGCCACTTTCAGCTTAGTAGAAAAGGTTTGGGCATTTCTTTTATTGCGTTCTGAACTGGGATGAAGACAAACTAACCCAGCTGAATCCCCAGAAAATGCTCAGTGACCACTTCAGCTAATTAACCCAGCAGTGAACCCTATGGCACGAAAGCAAGAGAGAAGGCAGCAAGAAGTGGCTGCAAGGTAAGCAGCGGGACGTGGGATTGATACGCGAAGAGTGAGCAACGCTGCGTCCAGTGAGATATAGGAAAAATGTCTACAGAGCCAGAAATGTACTGAAAGTACCTTTTGTGAAAGGGGCCATGGGCTATTTGATCATGAATGCTTTACTCTGATACCTCAGCAGGCACATGTCAGTACTTGATCTGGACCCAGATGATTTTTTCAAGGGACGAGGTTCTCCTGGTGATTTCTCAGTACCTGGGATCTTTCCTCTGCCAGTCTCCTGCCCGGGTACTGACACAGCATTATTCTTTATCAAATCAGAGCTAACACTTCCACAGTGAAAGAAATATAATTGCAGACCAGCTGAAAATTAATGTTATAGTCTTACAATCCGTGTCACAATCCTGATGACATTTGTAGTACAATATTATAATGATGTGGAGGAGGGAATAATTTTAATGGTTGACCTTGGCATTCAAATAACATCTAATAGCTGCAGCTTTGCCCAGAAGATATGTGTCAATGTTCAATTTCCAGATGTGGATTTAGAATGCCCGAATTTAGTGCCTGCATAGAAAGTTTGGGTTTGTTCATCTGATGGGGAAAATACAATTTATAATATTAAGATATGCATTTCTGTTCCAACTGCATTTTGTAATAAAAATGAAAGCTCCCAGCTTGAAAGTGAGAAGCTTCGTACAGACTTCCATTCTCTCTCATGTTAAAATGAGAAAGGAGAAGGATTATGAACCTGTACTGTTGAATTCAATAAACAGAACAAGGGAAGTCTGTCCTTGCAGAAAATAGAATTGTAAATCAATGAGAGAGTGATTAAGCGCAGAAGAAACAGCACTCAGTAGGGTTTGCACTAACCATGGAAGTTTAGTAGCACAGTCTCCCATCTCAAACACAACTGGGGTTTAGTGAAACAATATCTAGTGGCATAGTGCCATGGATAAAAAATAGCAAGTCATACTCAAAACACTCCCAGAGCAGCCAAATTCCATTTTACAAAGGGAAAAGTTGAGGTACAGTAAAGGAGAAAACATTCTCAAGGAGCTGCTTTGTCACCTAGGTCAAATAGGTCTTGTTTTTAACTTAGCCCATCAGGCTGGTCTCTGAATAGACCAATGGTCCTTCTTAGTACAGTGAATCCCTTCAAGGTCTGGATGTGGTGTAGTCAAAGATCTTGGACAAAAACTAGGGATTCACAAAGGCAACTCTGCATATACTAGTCTGACTAAGGAAGACCTAGCAAACATATGTCAAGATGGACTGAGATAACTGTCCATGCCAAGAACAAAATATTGCCCATTCTGAGCTGATTTTGTTACTTCCATACCATTTAGATGTGTAGTTTCAGTAGACAACTGTCTGGGAAAGGCTGATGAAATATTATCTATATCTGATCCATGTTAAAGCCAACACATTTAGCAATTAGTTTACTCCTGTTTCCAGTGGACTGCCTTGTGGGCAGAACTAGACTGTAACTAAACTTGTTAGAAAATACCAACTGCCAGGTCTGTAACAATGTCCTTGCTTCTTGTATACGTATTCTCTGCAGTCAAAGAGGAGGCTCTACCAAGTGTCTGTCTCAGCTGGCAGCTAAAAACTTTGTATGGTTTTGCTTTGGTTTCCATTCTGGGTGCATATCCTGTTCTGAAAGGTCACTGTGAGGGAAAAAAATCAGCTCAGGATGTGTAATTTGTGACTACATCTGAGAAGCAAAGAATGCCACTACAATTGAAAGAGAAAATGAAGGGTAGAGCATTTATCATACGAAAGAAAATATTATTCTTTACCTAGACATGATGTCATATTGTCTCATGATACAGGAAAGAGCTAGGGAAATGCAAAATATCTGTAGCCATGAGAGCTTGAGAATTCCCTAAGGATGACTGTGAATAGATTTGTGTGATTAGTCATACTCCATGTTTGGTTCAGTTTCAGTTTTAGTCCAAGACTGAGGACAACAGATGAAAGGCAAGAAACAGAGTGAGTGGAGAACACAAAGACAGCTGTCAAAGAAGGAGCTTCAGCTCAGAGCAGATGAAATGGCCCTCAGGATTGTGGTGGGAACGGAGCACAACAGCCTACCTCCAGCACTGCCACCCACCCTTTTGTGACATCTCCAACAAACCATTTAGTTTATGGGTTTTTCTGTCTGGTGGAGTGAAATCTATCTAATGTTAAACAGGAAATTAAGGATATACCTTTTATCATAGCATCCTTCTGAGATTAAACTACCTTTTCCATCATTGCATACTCTTTCCCCTTTGAAACAGAACATATTAAGAATGCAAAGGAGCACAAATATAAAAGCAAAACATTGACAAGGAGCACAGAAACATTTCAGATACTTGTCTTACTCTTTTCACTGGGAAGCATTGCTTATTCCTCAATAAATCCCCATTATTACTTTTTTTAAGCTTCATTGCTAACCAATGACAAAAAATTTGTCTTATATGTCCCACCATTACACATTCCATTGACATAGGGACCAAGTGGCATTATCTGGAAAGGAGAGCTCACCGTCTAGATGATTTCAGCCAATCGGAGATGATGATATTGTATTACCAGTTTCATAATATAAATGAAAAAGATGGCCTTCATTTTGATGAAAGCTGTAAAGTAGCTATTGTGCTTGTTTTGTATTGCAAGGCCCAAATGTATTATTTATGCAATTTTCCTTTTGAAAGGAAAAACTGAAAGAGACTATTTCATTTTACAGCATTCAGTCAAAGCTATTGTCTCATGAATGTGAACATTCCTGCATTTTATCAGCTTCGAATGTAGAAGGCAACTCACAGATCACACATAGAAAGGATCTTTGAAAGTTTGAAAACTGCTTTTTAAAAAAGCTAGACCCTAATGACTCGAGATATTATTTGTGCGTGTGTGTAGGCTGAATCAACACTTAGCCTATCAGAATGTACACAGAGTGCCGTCTTTTTCAAGGTCTTAAACAGCTTTGATTGAATCTCCGTGTACATTAAATTGATAATGCAAGCAGCCTGTAATACACAATATTCATAACAATAGAATACATCTTCATTTGTAAATATACACTTATATGCCAAGTCAGCATCCATCCAGGGCCACTTATCAACATGACAGCAGCCTCATGTCATTGCTCTAATACAATAAATATTGCACCTATTTCAAAGATGGGGAAACTGAGGCATGTAATTGTGAAGAGACTTGCTTGGGGTTGTATGGTAAAGTGCTGATAGTGTGGAATAGGTTCTTGGCATCAGCCCATTAAGCAGTCTGTGACACATGGAGTCTCCTCCTTGGACCTGGTGATACTCATATCTATGAAGAAAACACTGATTGTAGAGAAATGTTGAGATTTTTGCCTGTCCTTGACACCAGTAGAAATTAGATACTTGCCCTTGAACATCCATACAAAGAGGTTGGTTACTCCTTGGTAGAGGGACACATTAAAGTTTAAATTGATATTCAACCTCTTCCCCTATGCACCTAATTAAAGGCTCACAGGCTTAGATACATCCTTTTCTTGCTCCCCCCCCCCCCCAAAAAAAAAAACCAAACCCACTTTTAGTGCAATGCTTCTGAATCTTGCCAGAAAAAAAATACCTGGATGTTGTCATCCACCTTTTGCTGGACCCAATGTATTTCTCAATGCTCTTTCTTGTTTTCTGGGATAATATACAAGTGTATATATAATATTTATATATATTTAAATGTTTGTTTACCCACTGCCCTATCTTGGAATAAAAAATTAGTGGAACCACTCATATCCCCAATTAAGTTACACAATTGACTTCTACTAAGGGATCACAGTGGAAGCAGATGACATTTGTGAAAGTTAAATAGAAGTTATTAAATTAGAATAACAAAATAGAAATTGGATTTATATTTGCCATTTTCATACACTGATAGATATTTCTGAGCACTAGTGTAAGAAATAAATTGTTTGTGTGGATGTTCCCGGGCAAAGTCCATGACCATAACCAAAATCACATGCATGGTAAAATTAATTTCAGCTGGAAGTAGAGGTACTGAAGCTGCTGTTTAGAACAAAAGCCCCTATATCCATTCAGATTAGGAGACACCAACAGTAGCAACATTACAATCTTTGCCCCATTTGCAGAGGGTCACCATCCATTGTTTTCTTCTCTACAGTCCCTGCCATGTTTGGCTTCCCAGGAGGGTAAGTAAATATGTGGTATTTAGAAATACTTAGGGGCTGTACCCAGAGAAAACATATGGTAACTTTCTCCTACAGCTTGTATATGCAATAACAAAAATCAAACAAAATAGGGTTACACTGAAATATGGGGCCAATTCTGTGCTGATCTGGTACAGACATGAAAATGAATACTTGTCATGTAATCAAATGGAACAAATAATGTAGAAGAAAAATTCTGATTAGCTGATTGTAATTGTGCTAATGTTAGATTATAGTTGTTTGTCAACTGTAAGTACTGGCACTTAATACTCTGGATGCTTACTTTTCTTAGCTGCCTCAATTTGTATTTAAAGCTTGTTTTTTGGTGATCATCCTTCCCATGGGAATTCACTTGCTCATATATCCACAAAGTGAACACACAGTGAGTGATAATGCAGTGAATCTGATCTTTTTAGAAGTTCAAATAAATGCCCATCCGTTTTTTTTATGATTCACCTTAATTCGTCTTTTAGTGATGGCATAAACAAATCTACAGTTTCCATTCCTATGTCTCTAGCAATCATGAGAAATATAGGATGTAGGAACTGGAATTATCTTGATGCAACAGTCTTTCTTAAAATCTCAGTCAGGTTTAATCATATTAGTCGTATTTATATCCCTTGAATTCTAGAAATCAAATATTTTGCTTTTGTCATAGGTATTTCTAGCATTTTCAGGGTTAATGTGCCACTGAATGGATCACAAGTCTTTTACTTTGGGTGGTGGATAAAAAGATATACTGAAAAATAAAACTGTTGGCATACAGTGTAAATTGCTGTGGACTAGCAATTTAGCAACAGATTTGGGCAACAGGTATTGCTCTCTGGCCAACATTCCTGTCATTGTCTGAAGCAGATGGCTTCAATTTTATACTGAGTTTTTCAGTCTGTAAAACAGAGATCATATATTTATTCATCAAAACAAAAAAAGTTTTTCTGTGACTGGTCAATGATATAGGCTTGGAAGAAAATATTGTTTTATTTGGAAAATAAGGCTCCATTATGCATTTGAATATGAAAACTAGAACTGCCTGAAGAATGAGGATAGGTTTCTTCTCATAAAATGTCTTTTCCTTCATATAGAAAAATGTAGCAAGAAGCACTGAATTCTTCTTAATCAAACTTTTAATTGTTAATGGTTTAGTTTAGAAAACAGATTCATTTCATACCCAATAGTCATCAGTAAGAGTTGTGATTCTGTACCTGCCCCATCTGGGTGCTGTGACTCTCACTAATATGGAAAAATATCCCCTTTTCCTTCTATAATTTTTTCTTCTTCATGTATTTCTTCTGAGTAGCTGAAATTTCTGATTTTGCCTTTTTTTTCCCCTGCACTTCTCTATCTCCACCCCTCTAATAAAGAAATAATAGAATAAGAGAGCAAAACAGGAGCATATTTTGTCTTCTGGGCAGTCTGAATCTGAAAAGGTGGTTGGGTGTCACGCAGCAGGACCCAGGCAGCTCAGCTCTGCATGGATGGGAAGCTCTGCAAGGCCAGTGCTGAGATGGGTGACGTACAGCCATACGAACCCAAACATTCAGGACAGCAATGGTAAAGGAACGCTCAATATCTAGATTGTAAAAACCCTTGAAAAAAGACAAAGGAGCAGAAGACCCAGATGGATCTTGAAGCTCTGGTTTCAGCTATGTTGTCTATCGTAGTATGACAATCCCAAACATTAAGAAAAGATATGTAAAGCCCAGTCTTTCTGTCTCTGACAGGAAAGAAATTCCCTCCACTGAAGCAAAATCCCGACAAAGAACTGCATAACAAATCCTAGATGGAATGAAAGAGACATCTCTTCTTCTTGGGAAGTTAATACATATTACTTAAGACTTGGCAACAGCTTAGCTACAGACATACTGTTGCTTCTCTGTTAGGGTATCTCTCATATCCCAGTGAGAAAGTTTACTACCTTCACACCTGGTCTTGTGTGCTATTAAACCATCAGAGCAGCTGCTGAATTATTTATCTTTTTCCAGTGGACAAAAGTAGTATTCCACCCGACACTCTCCTTGTCCAAGAGGAAAAAAGCAGTTTGAGGGAGAGAATGCATTACAAAATCTGCAGTACAAAAGTTTACATCATTAAGCATTTAGGGTTTACATAGAGAGCAGTGGCATGCAACAGCAGGCACGTCCTTAAGTGATTTTTCTTCAATCAGAATTTCATTCATTACCCAGTTTTCATGCAAGTCCCCTGGCATTTGAAATATGTTTCAAGGTAGGCTTCCCAAGGGCTTTCCCCGTCCCATAATAACTGATTTGCAGTGTCCAAAGACAGATCTGAATATCTTTGGCTCAAATTACTTAACGCCTGCAAAGCAGAATTGTCTGTCATCCTCATCACATCTCACACCTACAGAACAGATAACAGATTAATATCTGGTCTGCAAATATTTCATCAGTCTCTCCAGCTAAGGCACCTTGCATTGTTTTATTTGGGGGCACCAACAGAAAAAGGGGAGAGGGTGAATGGACATGTATTTGCACTCTACAGGAGAATGAGGGTGTGGATGGCAGAGGGAAAGGGAAAATAAAAGAAGGTTTCTCTTGGTATTACAGGAAAAGCAACAGAGCTAGTCCTGGCAAAGTTCTCTGCTCCAATTATGTATACACTTTTATTCAATCACTGTATCGCTCTGTGTCTGACACTTGGTCAATAGTGCAATCTACCACTGATCAGAATAAAACAGCCATCCTAGAACACCTTGGAATTTCATTAGTTTCTTTTCAATGTTGTTTTTATAACTAGGTGTTTACTTGGAAACACAAACTTACAGCATGGTTCTGTGCTTTTTCACATAGAAAGCCAGGAACTCTAATCAGCGATGTAAACATTTTTCCCATCAGAAAAAATGCTCTTAAACGATTTCTCTTTGTAAAAAAAGAAAAAAAAAAGTATTAATATAATCAAAGCCACAGATGGATTCCTCATCTCATAATTTTATCTGCTCTTCCCAAGGTTCAGACATTTTGGAGTTTATATTGTGGTTATCACCTAAATGACCTCATAGTCTAAATCCATTTTCAAAAGTTTTTTTTTTTAAATATTTGTTTATTTATAATTTTTACTCTGTGATTCCTGTAAATGTGTCAATTAACAGAAATTCCTTTCATGAGTTGATATGACAAGCTGGATATAATTTTGTTGCTCCTCTCTTTCAGTATCTATTTTGTAATTTTGAGGTAAATGGAAGCAAAACAGGAGATGGACCACTGCTTAGGCTCATGTGAACTAGATGCTCACTGAAGTTGTTCATAACTGATCATAACATAGGCACCTTTAAAATTTGCTCCTTGGCTTTAAGGGAACAGCCAAGACCGCATTTTTACCTGTGTAGAAAATTTGGTAGTAAATTTGCGCTGTTTTAATCTATTGACACTTTCTATAGAACTGTGATTAAAAAGACAATTGTTGCATTACATGATGCATTGTCTGCTCCCAGGATAACTCAAACAGAATGTGCAATTAATTGTGCTTTTACTGTGCTTTTTAACCTTTTCTAATTTTTTGTCTGTTTTATTTTTATCTATTTTTCTCCCATCTCTCCTACCCAGCTGGCTGCTGTATCTCAGACTAACTCAGACTAACATTTGTTTTTTTGTATTGTTGCCTCCTTTTCCTGGCACCCTTTTAGCTCTACCTCTGACCTCGGTTGCATCATGTTCACTGCAGGATGCATCACGAGTCCCTGTTGACAGCCACCAACTGGTGATTTTTCCAAGATAAGGTGAAAACAATATGGTCTGCCTGGGGGCTGATCCAGGGCAAGTGAGTGGCCCTGCTTTGAAAGGTTGTCCGAAAGGGCATGTTTGTCCCCAACTCTGAGATGGAATCCAAAGTAAACCTGATTTCTCTCTAGGTAAAGGCTAAGGCAATCCTGCCAAGCCCTCTCTAGTCCATTGCATTAATGTCATCTATAAGCATCTTTCTTAAAGTGGGTCTGTCTACTGAGTCACTCGTCCTCTATCTAGCTACCCCCTAGGACAAAAGCAAGGAGCACCTTTGACTCAACCTATTCCCCGGGTTGAGCCAGGGAATTTGGCTAAAAAATAACATAAAAGGATCATCCAGAAATCCCCCCGGAGATAATAATCTCCTTCTGCTATCACCCTCAAAACCTTTTGTGACATGAAAGTATGCATTGTGTAACCTTTTCAGTTCATATCCTTCATTCTTTCTTCTATAGCATAAGTTCATCCTTAAGTTTTGAAGCATTGCTTCTCTCCAACACTTCCACTGTTTTGTTTCTTGTTCAACAAGCCCTTATTCCATGTTATGTTTTTTTCACTATTGTGTCAGAATGCCAACTCAGCCTCTGATGTTTTCATAGCCTGCCATCTTCTTAGCTTCTCTCTTTGTCATGGGCTTGCCTTTCATTTTCCAACAGTCATCTTCATGGTCCAGAGGAGCTTTTATCTCTCCGGTTTTTGGCTGTAGAATAGGTGTCTTATGAAATCTTTTCTTGTTTCTTCCTCATTTGGTCCTTTAATCCATTTAGTTGTTTTAGTTTCCTTCTGAATATATCTTTCCTCAGTAGCCTCCTTCTCTGGGCTCTTCTTTCAATATGCATCTGCCTTTCCCAGATCTGCCTTCCACATTTTGTACATTTCTCTATATTTCTCCCGTACTACAGCTGGTTTGTCTCCAATAACTTGAAGCTGCATATTAAAGTGCTGTTTAAGAAAAAGACGACTTAAAACACCGGTGATGATATGGACATTTTAGTAGCTAACCTTTAAGTGCGACTGAGGCGTATCATACTGTGGAAGCTGTAGCATTCTTCTGCATCGGTAGATGAAGAAGACAGTCCAAGCATCAAAATGAAAAGAAGTAGAAAGGAAGAGCAGTGACTTTTAAAATGCGTTGTGGGTAGGTCAAGTCAATTCTTTTTGTTTGTTTGTTTGTTTTGGGGCATGGTCTTTTACCACTGTCTCATTGACATATATTGAAATTAAAATGCAAACTATAAGCAGGCATCCAATTAATGCCAAGATCAGACTAACCTCAGTTCTTAGGTGAGTTCTTCTAGCACAAGGGTGCTGGAAGAGGCTTTGTGAAAAGTTAGGTGGTTGGTCTTTAATACAGCTGTTACGTTGTGCCCGTCAGCTGTAGCACACTCCCCAGTTTGCTCCTTATGCTGTTTACAAAATGAATTGACAGTACATCTTTTGTCCTTGCCACCAGATGCAGCTGTTAAAGCAGGATTTTCTTTTTTTTTTTTGATGTGAATTCAATAACTGTGATATGGCCTTGATGTGCAAACCGCCCCCCCCCCCCCCCCCCCCATGTAAAAATAAGAAGGAAACTGACCCCAAACCCTTTCCCAGGTATGAAGAGGTAGCATTTTCCTACTATATAATGTCACAATATAATTTTTTTACCATTCCATAGCATCTAAAGGCCTAAGATTTGTAATGAACAACCTCTGATTTGAGCCTGCTTCTAACCTTCCTCTTCTGGAGGGAAGAATTTTGATAAGTTGGCATCCCCTTGCATCCTGTTTCTTTAGCAAAGTCAGAGTCATACCTTTGCCTGAAAGGAATCTTACATAAAGACTGAAATGTAGGATCTCTGGGTTAAAACAAATAGCTTTTCCATGGGCTGGGCATCTGCAGCACTTCTCAAATAAAACTTTTCTAGACATTAAGGTGGAAAATGTAGATAGAGTTTTATAAGGAACAAATTTTCTGCCATGTTTAAACACTTAAAAATTAAATAGAAGTACATAAGCCTAGTAGAGGATTGCAGAAGATGTTCACCTGGATCATTTTGCATTTGCTAAGTTTCTGAAGCAATTTTTGTTAGAAGCACTTCGAGCTTGAAACTTTTGATCTAGCTCAAATGACCTGCAGGAATCATTGAAAGGTGAATAAAGACACCTCCAGCTGATGGGGTGGGAAAGTGGGAAGCAGGAGTTCAGTATTTGGGACCACATCTTGCGTAGGTGCTTTAATATTTTGTAGTCCTGGGGGATATACTGGGGATATACCCCAAAACCTCATTTAATAAAATTGTACCTGATGCATGACATAGCTGGTAGCAAGGACACTCTACCAAGAGAAGAACTTATTTAGGGAAGGCAGGAGACTGCACTAGGATGGGCTTGGTATAAGAGTAGTAGATGGTTAAAATGAGTTTAGGAGTAAGTTGTGAAGCTCAGGGCTAGGGGTTCGTCCTTTTGTGATTTGCTTGAAGCAACTCAAGATGAAACAGCAGAAACCTCTACATTTTACCTGGTTCAAATGGTAGTTCAAGTCATCAATCAGCTCAAGCTGTAAATGTAAATATACATATGCCTGTGCTCATTTGAACTCTTCTTGAACAGCTTTGCTCTTGAAAACACCTATATTGATTATGATTTGCTCCTTCTTAAGAGCAGATTTGTGCAACTCTACCTAAGAAAAGCTTGTTTTAAAATTTACGGTGTTTGTTTTGAAAATGGTTATATTGGAATTGGCTTTCTTTTTTTTACTATTTTTTTTCAGTAAACCGCTGCATAACAACACATTGGGGCAGAAATATGCAACTGTTACAGGTATTAAATGAAAATAATTTGATGCTGTTAACAAGCTAACGGACAAAACGATTACTATGTTGACTACAAAAATTACGTATCATAAAGAAATAGAAGAGAGGACCATGTATTTTGCTTCAGTGCCTGTTCTATACTAAACCAATGTGTTTCCTTTGGACTGTGAATAGCATAGGCTGCTTCCTCAGCAAGATTTTGTAAGCTTTCCTTCTAGATTGCCTTTTTTTTTTTTTTTTTTTGCTTAATTTTCTTTCCAGAACAAATCTGAATTGCAGATGTCTGTAGCAGGAAACTACTGCAGTTTGAAAACTGGTGGTGTCTTTTTCTGATTCTGATAAAACAGTGATATAATACTGTTTCTGTGGGTGAAATTTGCAGGTATATGTATGGTGAGGATATTCTGAGAAATGACTTCCATGTGTTTTCAATAGATTTATTACTTTTTTACTATGGTGGCATTTTCCGCTCTTTGGTGTTGGTAGTGCTTTCAGAAAGACAAAATAAAAACAAAAAATGTGTAAATATTAGCCTTTGCTGAAGTTTATAGACTGAATCTAAAGTAAATGCTGGTGTTCTAAAAAAAAATAAATATAAGGTTTGAACTTTAAAGATAAGACAGGCACTTCACCTATAGCTCTTTCAACAGTGGATTGTGATGAGATGATCCACAGCTATCAATTTATAGCATCAAAGTATTCTTTATGGGGAGCTCTGGTCTGTTTGACTACAGGAGGACTATGAAGATGTATCTAATTGCTGATAATTTTATTTTCTAAGGAGTGGAGTTGGATGTGACTTTAGATTATCACTTGATTTCTCTGTGATCTGTCAGTCTGTCTCTAAAGCTCTTTAGTTCTAATGAAATTTAGCAAAGCTTATGAAGATAAGTTAATGTTTTTGAAATGCTAAAATACTAAAGTAAGGAGTGCCACACGGTGAAAGACATGGTATAAAGACTGTTAGATTTTTTAATAAAAAGTGAAAATACAGGCAGCTGGTTGTTCAACATACAGAGCTATGCAAAAGCTCACTCTACAAAAATGCAAAATATTATTGGCTGGAATATAACTCCAGACTTCAAGGCAGGTGTTTAGGTTTCTAACTACTTCAGTATAGGAAAAGTAAGTCTTCAATAAACATAAGTCAGTAGCAACATTACTAGCTAGCATAAGAAAATGAGTACTAATATTTAAGCCGCATCATCACTACCTCAATATTTAACCCCCCAAAAAACTATCTGAATACCCAGTCAAGAAAAAAACTTTTTAAACAATTCTTCTGCTTTAGCGCTTGAATATTCTGCTTTATCCAAGGGATACGAAAATGTCAATGAGGGCAGTGGCTGTATAATCATCTGCCCAATATTGAAGAATATGCAATGTGTTACTTGTACAAGCTATAACAAGACCATGTATAAGGGAAACCTCCCCCAATAAGTGCACCCCTTCAGTGTCTCCTTGTCTGTCCAAATCTGAATGAGGAACAGCTTATGCTGGACAAGTAATAGAGTAGGAAAATATATTAAACTGCAACCCTGATCCTTGTTGAAAAGTTTAAAATTTGGCTGAGTTAACTTTCCTCTCCTCTTTCCCTTGATCCAAGACGCTGTTACAAATTGAGATATATGAACTAAGGCATCAATTTGGTAGCTTCTTTTTTTTTTATTTCTTTCCCAGCTCATAGATATTAAATTTTGCATTGGGCATTCAAAGTTGTTTCCTTCCATGAGGCTAGAGGCCTTCCCACCATACTGAGGTCAATTGGTTTAAAATGTGCTGGAGGTAGGAAATATATAATATTTTCCCCCACCTTTGTGGAGCTTTCAAACTATTTCACCTCCTTAGAGTCAAAAGTAGAAAGTCTGTAAAGAAATGAATTATTAATATTTGATTTTTCTCAGCAACAGAATCTTTTTACCCAAGGAGTAGCATTTCTTCCATGCTTTTGGACGCTTTCTTCCTTATATCAAATTCTGACCCTTTGGTAAGGTGTCTTCTTTTGACTCACAGATTTGCTGACTTTCATAAACACACTGCCTTTACTTTTAATCAACGCAAAAGTTCAGTTTGGGGAGCTTGGTGGTCAGGTTATAATCAGAACTACATCTAACAGAAAGCTGGCAAAATAAAATAAGACCAAAAATCCAGTATGCAGAAAAATGTGGCTTCCAGATGAATATGGATGGAGCTGTATTTTTAAAAACGTTCTGCCTGCCCCCATTTGCACAAATCTCCATGTGTCAAAGAACAGAGGGATTACGGAAGAGGTGGTGGCTCATTGCCAAGTGTTACATATGCTTTCTGCTTGTTCCAGAAAAGTTATAGCAGCATTGTAGGATACTCCTTTTGACCAGGCTTGTTAGCTGGTGTTAAAACTCTGTGTAAAAATGCTGATGGTTTCCTATTGAGTCATTAGAGCATGTGAGACTAGTTACACTACCCTGGAGATGAAGAAGACAAGGGCTCATCAGAAGAACCTTCCAAGGTGTCTGGGATGGGAAGAAACTCAGACTCTATTTTTTTTTTTTTTATAATATTAGTTTTTTGTATAATCTATATCTGCTCCAAGGTGTGAATCCTGACCATATTCAGACTATATGAGCTGTAGTTTGAAGCTGTATGGGAAAACAGCTTGCTTATAAATAGAAAATTAGGCAGGCTCCTATGCTGTATACATCCCAACACCACAGTAATTTCTTAGCTTTGATAGTTTACAAGCATGTAAACAAGGTTTCTGCCAAAACTGCCACACAGGATGAACCAAGATACAATTTAAACATTAGTCTAGAAGTTAGCCACCCTGATCATGACCTATATGATTGTGAAGCCATGGTCATCCAATTATTTGTCCTCATATTCATGAATTGAAAAATCATACTTTGCGTATCAAGTATCAGTCCACAGAGAAAATGGCTAGTCCAATGATCCTTGAAAGATTTTGGGAGGAGAAAGAGTTTGAACCCAGCGTTCTCTAAATTAGAGTCTAAAGCAGTCTTCTTGATGCTTCTTTCCTTACCTGGTTAAGATGAGAGAAGTGGGCTGAGACTTAATGTAAGAAAAACTGCAAAGCTGGTGGATCAGTTCTGGTCCAGAAGTACAGGCCAGTCTTTCCCAATCCCAAAGAAAGTGTGGTGAGAATCATCAGACAAGATAGAGTCTAAATATCCTTCCCAAGAGAGGTAATGAGTATCTTAGACCCTCTGGTTCAGAACAGATTCAGTGGTGAAAAAAGACATAGCAGAGGATAAGACTCACCTTCAGTGTTGCTGAATTCTTATGAAAGGGTCCTGGGGATTATAGGGGAGCATCATGTTGTCACCACTACATGACTTGTACCAGGCTAGGGAAGCACTGTTTTCCAGACAGAAGTCACCACAAAAGGAATTCTCTCCTCAGAAAAATGATATTTTTTTAGCTTCCCTCATGGAGGAGAGTGCTTTCTTGCCTATATCACTGCTTTTCAAAAAGCGTTGATGTTTATGCCATGCACATCCCTACCTCTGAACCTCAAACCAGTTATTTTCCCTTGAAAAGATGAAGGAGCATACGGACATCCATATTTACCAGATATATGTCATGTCAAACCCAGTGTTTGCATTTACTGTTTCTGTTTGTCTCATCTCTGGTAGTTTCCAAGACTTTGTTAAGTATTTAAATCCATGTAACCAAAATTTTTGTTTGCTGTATAGCCCTTCACATTCACACAAAATGGCATCAATTGTGACAATGAAATATTTAAATAATTTAAATGTAAATATGTGTAAATTAGGTTATCAGAACATGCTTTATTTTATGTATGGTATTACCTGAATGTATCTAATCTAAAAACAAAGCCCAAGAGAAATTTCCTGGAAATCTCAACCACAGGATGCTCATGTTTTCCAAAATCCTGACAAATATTGGAGTGCTGATTTGAGAAGGTTGACTTGCAGAACAGATCAGTAATGCTTTAGTAATCACTATATTTAGTGAAAGAACCATCTTTGTCTTTCTTTGCTTCAGTCTCTCACTAAAAGTAACTGATCAATTTCCTCCTGTACAGATGTTTTTATCCCCATTTAATATGTGAAGTAGTGTTTTAAAAGTCCCAACATGTTAAGATGTATTAATTTCATGTTTACGTTTCACATACATCTGGGTGACAGTGCTATAGCTGACACTCATTACTGCATGTTTTACTCTTCAGCAAAGAGAAAATAAGGAACAGCAGCAATACAGCCCAAGTAACTTTGTCTAATTGCATGATAAATCTTGCTGGATATTCAGTTTCTGTTCTGATTCTGAGTGCTTCAGTGAATATTGCTACATAGCTCACTCATAAACTACTTTAAAGGCTATTACATCATTTTTTTAAACACTACTTTTAAAAATACTTTTAAAAATACTACTACTATTGAATAGATCCAATCCTCCTACAGTGAAGAGAGAGACGAACTGGTAGAGTCCAAATGTTACTCTACTGTAAAATATTTTACAGTCTTCTTTTGTGAAGACTGTCAACTTCCCTGTTCTTTTTCAGAATTTGCTCCTTCACTCCTGCTCAGCCTGAGTGCTTGCTTCGCTCTGCTTTTCCTTGTGTATTAGGGTACAGCTAGGGACAGTGACATGGCATATTGCAGATAACATCCTAACATATTAAATAAGGATGTTCAAACATCGTGACAGATCCTGTTGTATGATGATACATCAGGGAAGCTCAAAGATAAGAATTTTAATATATTCTATTATAGAATCACTTAAGCTGACTACGTGATAGCGGTGGGGGGAATGGAATAGCTTGCAGCTTCTGGAAAGGGTTAAGAGACCTAGCAATGGGAAAGAAAGGTCTTTCCCGGTGCTATAGGGAGAAAGAAGTAGGAGTAATTAAAATTAACCTGTTAAAGAAAAAAATCCTTGATCTCTTTAGGTAATTCTGAGGGATGACACAAGGAATATAATTTTCTCGTTAGATGGAGGATGAGATGTCCCCAGCATATGTGACCTGCCAAGACAATCTTTCTGAATTGACTCCAGCAACAGCTTTCCTACAGTTTCCCTGAGTACAGGCTATGAATACCTACCATTAGATCATGGAATCATAGAATCATGGAATCATAGAGTAGTGTGGGTTGCAAGGGATCTTTACAGGTCATCTAGTTCAACACCCCCTGCAATGAACAGGAACATCTTCAACTAGATCAGGTTGCTCAGAGCCTTGTCCAACCTGACCTGGAATGTTTCCAGGGATGGGGCACTACCAGCTCTCTGGGCATCCTGTTCCAGTGTTTCACCACCCTCATTGTAAAAAATTTGTTCTTTATATCTAATTTGAATCGACCCTCTTTTAGTTTAAAACCGTTACCCCTTGTCCTATCGCTACAGGCCCTGCTAAAAAGTCTGTCCCCATCTTTCTTATAAGCCCCCTTTAAGTATTGAAAGACTGCAATAAGGTCTCCCCAGAGCCTTTTCTCCAGGCTGAACAACCCGAACTCTCTCAGCCTTTCCTCACAGGAGAAGTGTTCCATTCCTTTGATCGTTTTTGTGGCCCTCCTCTGGACCCGCTCCAACAGGTCCATGTGTTTCCTGTACTGAGGACTCCAGAGCTGGATGCAGTACTCCAGGTGGGGTCTCACCAGAGCAGAGTAGAGGGGCAAGAATCACCTCCCTTGACCTGCTGGCCACAATAGATACTCTGGCAGTGTCAGCCTGCCCCATTTTTCCTAAACCTTTGAATCTCATCTTCACCACATGATGAAGGAGCAGACCTGCCTCCAAATGATGGAAAAGGGAAGGAAGAGAGTGCCAGGAATGCTTGGCTTATTGACCTGTAGCCTGCTCTTCGCCTCGATCCCATGAGAGTATTAGAGAGTGGTGGAGAATTGCAAGCTGGAGGCTGGATAAATCACCCTAGTAGTCTTATCTGTTGTTCATCCTCCCTCACCCCCCACCCAGGCTTCCTCAGATCTGATGAAGGAGCTGGGGTGGGAAGCATCCACAATGGATTTATTACGCTCATCCAGACTGATGCGATGTGCCCGTAGAGAAACACACGGTGCTCTTTTGCTGTTGTAATAAGGGTGCTGTGCCATGCCCAGCAAGGGTAGTTAGGTACCACTGAACTAAGTGGAGAATATGTTGTAGGATTCATACCCGTACAAAAGCTGGGCTTGACTGAAAGGCCTAGTAGGGTCCATCTCATTTCTAGTTTTCATTAGATAATCAAGAACACTATTAACTGTATTAAAATGTTTTCTTCCTTCAGATGCAAATTATTTTTCCATGTTAAGTTAAATTTTATCCACATCATAAATTTGGCTTCCAGAGTAAGAAACTATCTTTCAGAATTCATTGTTAAAGTACAACAGAAGACTTTAAGCACGTGAAGGACATGACCTTTCATGTTAGGAAAGGGTCTCTTTGCCTTTCCCTTCATAACAAAGATAACATGCTTTAAAGACCAAGGCCTCACGTAAACCAGATCCCTGGAAATAATGGCAGAATGTGACTTCTAAAATGTGAGTAGGAGTTGGCATGGCCACAACACACCTACTGCAATTACTGCCATAAATCCTGTTGGGTAACACCTAGTTTCCACATCTGTCTCACAAGAAGGATGTTGAAGCCCCTCTGGAGAAGCCTGGACATGCTTCTGCTTGGACAGATCCCCTGAAGGCAGCTTGCAACACCTGGGCCACCGTCTTCACACATAGGCAGTGGTTTGGACCTGCTGTTTTGGTGAGCTGAATTTGGGACACCTTCGTGTCTAACTTCCTGTACAACACAACCACATAATGTCACCCCTTGACCTTTACACAGAGCTTCATTGAGTGGGTCTACAACATATGCCTATGGACTCCTGCCACTTGTGCTACTTAATGTATTTAACAGTACACTACCCGTGACATTTACTGCAGCATCCGTTTTCTGAAGTCAGTTTGAACAGTGAGACAGCTTATATAATTTTTCAAAAGCTATCTGAGACACCTAGAATTACAAGACACTTTGGTTAATGATGAAAAGTATTTACTTCCAGGATTTTTGAATAGGAAAATAGTATTATATTTGAATTATGGAATCTGTTTATAAAGGAAGAGCCAGTTTCATCATTGGGGACACATAACTTAATTCAGAGATACTACATCAGTGTTGAATTTGGCTCTAAGTACTAAAAGCACCACGCTAACTGTATTTATATTTGGCTTTCATGTATACTTAAGTCTGGCAAGTGTATCTTGTGGGCACCTGTTTGACGCAGAGATTTATGGAGAATGCCAACATTTGGTCTTGATATTTAAAAACAATTTGTTAATTGTCAAGAAAAGTAAACTGTTAACATCTTTATTTACTGATAAGACAACACGGCAGTACTGGAACCTATTCAAAATGGACAGCCATTTATTAGACTCTAAAGCATTGAAGTTTTTAAACTGCAGGCTTTTTTTTCTTCTAAGTTTTGATTTTGATTATAAACAATCCTTAAGTAGATGTTTCATTTTACCAAGGGGCTAGACAGTTACCTTTTTATTAAATGTCATACATAGCTCACGTGAGAGGGAGATTTTGGACCCTAAGAAATGCTAAATAAACTCTTTCTGGTTTACCCTTCCCTTCTATTCACTTCCTTTTCTTTTATTCTAGGTCATGTCTTACTGCATCTAAAAATTATGGCTTTCCAAGTTGCAGACTTTATGTTTCTGGTGGTATGTATGTATGTATGTATGTATGTATCGAGGCATTGGAATTATTTACAAAGCTAAAATTACAAAATCTGCCCCATGTGCTGGGCAGAGCTGCGGCAGCAGGCAGAGAGAAGGATTATCAGAAAATAATGTGGTGAAGATGGACTAAACAAAAGGAAGAGCAGTCAGCCACAGCCGTACAAGCAACCTAGTGGAAGGCGCTTCCAAATATATCAGTGTTTCAGCCCATGTGTGAGTGCAGCTTTGAATCAGTTCCCTTGAGTACTTGATAACAAGCTGCCTGGAGGTCAGCGTGGTCTTGGTGAGCTTTTGGATAAGTAGCTCCATACTGCTGTAGCTACATGGCTATCTATTTTCAAATTCAGGAGTTTTAATGTAGATCAATCTGTATATACAAGCTGCAACCACACCACTGAAAGCAGCAGCATCAGTCAGTCGCTGTGGTCCTGTTTCACAGAAAGGTCACAGCGTATGCAACCGCCTTGCCTGAAACGAGAGGCTGACTGTAAAAATAGGTGTATTCCGGCAGAACAGTTCTTTCTCCAGCACAGCTCCTCATGTTTTCCTTCTAAATTATTTCCCGTCTCTCCCCCATCTTGCCCTTCCATTTGCAGTGCACGTTATTTTTGTAACCATCTTCTTGCTCCTTCCTTGGATAAAGAATGCCAAAGAAAATTGGTTTTTATACGGTATTACTTTGCATATATCTAATGTGCATTACCAGGAGCAAGGGAAAGAACAACTATGAG